>NC_088343.1:3362500-3407500 GCF_036884655.1 Musa acuminata AAA Group | reverse complement strand
CTGTTGTCATGGTTCTGTATCATGCCAGCATGTATTGGCTTGCATTCTCCTGTTTCAAGTAGGAAATGATACCGGAAACCTCATATTATCAATTGGATCATTTTAAAAGCTTAAACTGGTATTTTTGATGTTAGGCTGCATAATCCACTTGCATTTGTTGCTGTTGATGATAAGTTCTTGGTGATTTTCTTTTTGCACCAGTAATAGTACTTCAGTAGCCTCTTTGCTGTTTTATGAAAGAAGTGTTCTATTAATTTGTTCTTATGAAGTAGCAATTATTTCATTTCATTTCTCAGGAATTCGACTCATTGTATGGTCCAGCTTGGCACTGTATTGTGGGGAGAAGCTTTGGTTCATATGTCACACATACTTTGGGAGGTTTCTTGTACTTCTCCATCGATAAGGTCTGCATACTTCTCTTTAGGACAGCTGTTAAGACATTGGGCCATTAACGATCATGTTGCAATTGGACGGTTTCTTCTAGGAAATATGGATGGTTGAAATGCTTAAAATTTTTTACTTAAAGTGGAGAGATCAACTATTATGATACATAAAGTTGTAATGTGTATCAGGACATGGATTGACTGGCCTTTTCTTTGTTAGTTAATGCCAGAAGCAATTGTGATGGTTTTCTTGAAATGTTAATGTGTTGTCGGCACCTATCAAGTGAGGAAAAAGGTGCAGTTTTATAATGCATCTCTCATGCTCATCGACTTCTGAAGCATAAAGCTTGTCTACCCCTTGGCTTCTTCACCTTGTATGGGCCCAATTACTTGCAATAACAAATTGTGTTTTCTCTGTCACTGATTCGTTTTATGATTAACTCTCTGAAATTGTTTGCGAAAGAAATGAGCCTTTTACATGTCTCCTCATAAGTAGACCCTTTCCTCCTCTCATAAGAAAAGCTAGAGACTTGCTGATTATAAATTTTCAGTACTTCTTCTCTGAGGACATGAATTTGTTCATGGCTTATTGATTTTTCTGATGAAACTCAGCAACAGCAGCTGCTATTGGCATGGTAACAAATTTGAGGATTCCCTTGATTCGGTATGTTTCAGTTGGCCTTACCTGTGAACTTTTTTGTACTCCATAGCCAATTTGTTTCTGTTCTTTGGTTTGCTTTTATTATTCACTATGATCATTATCTGAGCCTTCCGCGGGTCTCTCATGAATTATATACTTCCAAATTGTCCTACAGGCTCACAATCCTGTTTTGATGTTTGAAGGGCAACCAAGATTGACAGAAGCCAGCGGCTTTCCATGAATACAAATCACAGGACAGAAAATTGAAGTAAATATGTGTCAAAAGCATCACAAGGTTAATTTACTTTTCATGGCCCAGGGTGAATTCTTTCTTTTTCTTGTGCCTGGTCTTCGCCTCCAATTAATTGCATGGTTCCTTTTGTTTTTGTGTGCTCTCTTTCTTGATTAGAAAAGCATCTGATGATTAAGTGTATCAATTTGACTTCTTATGTGCGGTCTTAATTGCAACATATCTTTCTCCAGTGATGATATGAAATGTGTCTTTTTGTAGAATCCAAACTCCAATGACGAGATCATGTGGTACAGCAAAAGCCACAGCATCAGCTGCAGAGGAGCCACTTCTCAACTGACCAAGTGAATGGATGTGCACTACCAAGTCAAGAACACACACTGCCCTAAAAGCAGCAAAGGATCCACAAAGCGTCGCCTCTCTTCTGGTTTCTTTTCTGAACTGAAGCACCACCCAGGTAACAAAAGCTTGATGCAACGATTCCCCCACCTACTCGCTGCAGTGACTAAAAGACTTGGAGACCTACTGTGGGAGAAGGAAGAAGGCATGCGAAGTAGTGGAGATGATGCATGACGGGGTATGGCGTCAGTTCATCATATCCAGGCAAGGATAAGAGCTGCTGGTGTCAATGGAAACTTCTCAAAGCGGTTCAGTGTCGACAAATGTCAAGCAGTTTGTTTCTCTGGGCTTGTCTCGGGTCCCAAATCTGCCATGAACAAAGTATACATAATCTATGTCAATGGGAACTTCTCAAAGCAGAATGACACACAATGTTAGGTTGGGCAGCTCATCTCCTGTAATTCCATTCTAACCACTAGTATCTCCATTAATCCTCACATGAGCTATTCGATGAACTGAAGCTATTCACAGTGTGCAATCATAATGTTTGTCATTATGAATCCAAAACTCACTCGATCTCTATATGCATCAGCTAAAAAAGTCAAACCCATTGACCCACTGGCATGAATGTTGGTAGCCATTCTTATAGTTTTTGAGTCCTGAGAACAGCACTGTACATTTGCAAGGTCTCATGCTTCGAGGCATGAACATTATTACATTCAGATCATTCCTCTGAACTACAGGTCCCAGTGTCATCACATCACTCATCTACCATCAGCCGGTGGCTGTGCTCGCTCACACAAAGTTTCCTGCTCGAGTTGAGAGAGCAGATTCATCCCCCCCATGGAGCTCCAGGCAGTGGTTATGTAAGACGTTCCCTGTCGTACGGCCTAGAGAATTTATGGGTGAACAAGATGGTAGCTGAAGTAAATGAAAGTGGCACAGATACATATAGTTTTCAGACAAGAAGAGGTTGGTCTGGTAGATAAACCAAGAGTGTGTGATTCGAGCAGTGCGTCAAACCTCTCGTATCCAAAGGTTTACACTCCCCGCGAGCACATCTAACCTTTCGAATCCATTGGTTTACACTCCCCACATCAGTTGCCTTTCTGTACTGTTCATACGGATTACCTAATTGCACCCCCCGTTCACCTTCTCTCAGAGTAGACAGATAGGTCGTTATGGATCACATGCAAAGCTTAACGACAAGTCAAATTGGCCTCACTTTTTGCTGTCAGAAATTGAGGCCGAGATTGTCCGATGAGAGTCAGGTGGCGGTATGTATATATGTATACCCTTTTCCTTGAATCTTTGAGATGTGATGAGGGCTTCGAGTGGAGGTGTATTCGGTCTGCAGCGGGATCTCATGCAGCATAGCTTTGTAGGTCCAAAGGAGAAAAGAGCTAACACCTACAGCAGCTGCAGATAGGGTTACGGCGAGGAAGAGATCATGTGTTTGGGCGAGTGATATCCATGCCATGCATTTCTCAAGTGAACAGTCCTCGTGGTATCAACCTTGTGTTCGTTGTCTGTTCGACCTTGAACACGAAGTTACAGCTGAGGTTGGGAGGTCTCTTCTCTTAGGAGATAAGGTGAGGAATAGAACATGGATCGTACTACAAATCACATTGAAGCATTTCCGTAGTCAATATTGCGTTTGTGGATGATAAATTTGTCCACGAAAATAGGTGCTTAATTAGCAATCATCGAACTAAAGAAAGTGTGTTTGTGTATTTTTGAGTAGCAATTCTTAGGAATAACATTAGCCCAATCTCTTTTTTTTCTTGCATTCCATCTTTTACTCTGATATTTTTTTTTTCTAGTCTACATATCCTAAATGGAGATCAAGATATAGCTAATTGGAACAAACCATTCGCATACCATGATAAGAATGAGCCTAATGGTCATATGAACATGAATGAATGCACGAGGCATCAGAAGGAAGTAAGCAACAGGTAGTGTCGAAAGCTGATAATCTTGTAACAATGGCGTTTTTGTAGATGCCTGTTGTGAATGCTATCTGATCGATTTCCTCTCTCTAGAGTTATTATCCTCCTCTCGTTAATTCTTCTTCTTCTTCTTCTTCTAGATACTAGTAAGGCATCAAGTAGATGGCTGCGAATCCTATGGCGTCTTTGTAGATGGCTGTTCTGAATGCTCTCTCTCTCTCTCTCTCTCTTTCTCTCTCTCTCTCTCTCTCTCAACACTAGTATCAACCAGCATCCCATGGAAGTGGAAGGCCTATGGATCTTCTTCTGCTATGCCATGTTCATGTATGGTTAGGTGACAAACAGTGTTGTCCATCGCTCATATCCCTCCCACACACTCCCTACTTTTCTTTTATCTGCCCTTACCAAAGCCAACGACCAACCTTCCCCCCCTCTCTCTCTCTCTCTCTCTCTCTACATTTATATATATAGCATGGTCACGTAGTAGTAGCACTACTACTACACCAAACTGTTAGGTAAAGTGTTACTCGAAGTAGCGACATCCATCATGTGGCCTTCACAAAGTAATTTATGGCTGATGAGCTTAACACATGATTGTTCACTAAATATTGTACTTTCTTTGAACAAGGAAAGTTTTAGAGGATACAGATGAAAGCCATTGTACTACTTCGACGTTAATTCAACTGTATCACTCGCCATAACTACACTGAAAGAAATGTGATTGAGATTCTGGTCAGCTCGCCTGATCACATGATGCTGAATTTTAGGTGGGTTTTGGTGTGTAATCCATATAGTAAGGATAACACTCATAATAGGAGTCCTAATCCATTTAAGTGTCATGAGTCTATACTATAAATAAGATTTATTTTCGATAGAGACCAACAGTCCCAATAGAGAGGTTGTAATCAGGTTTATTAAAATAGTCTTTTATTCTTTAAGTTATTTCACTTGTTTCATTCGTATTTCACTTTCTACCTCTTTTTTCGATCTTGATTTTGAGCAATATAATGATAGAAAATATAGTATCAAAGCATTTCTTTCGAGTCGTATAGACATGAATAGTTTGCAGTATATGATGACTGGATAGATAGATTGGTGGACATACTCCCATGTTTTAAGGTCGAATGGGCAGCGAAGATGAGGTTTAAATGAAGGACTGCACACTTGACAAGGGTTTGGCATGGATAAAGCAGCCACTGGTGATTCATTCTAACCACTGAGAGCCTTCCACAAAGAAGGTATGTTGAAGTACATGATCATATACTGAACTCCACCTTCATTTTTACTTCTCTTGTCAAGATTAAACTAAACAGAAACATGCAGGATTTAATGGTGTCTCCATGACTGTGTGCTAGATTGAAAAAACATAAATTAAAATTAAAATAAATTTACATTACATTAAATGACGTACATGATGCTCATAGGTGGATTCGAACATGACGGCTCGAGAGAGACTAATACTATACATGCATAGTTATTATCTGGTGTACATACATACACTCTAACCTCTGCACAAGTATATACAGGTATATGTCGCGACAAAAAAAATTGCCTTTTATTAGTAACATGAACATTGTTTCGAAGCTTAAAAAGAAACCATCTGAAGTGCTGAAATGAGCAATAGTTAGCTGTTGGTGACCTGATATGATCAATCCTTTCCTTTGTTGATGTTCATGTACAGGTTTTACTTTAGAATTAAAAGACTTAAATCAATTATTAGCACTGCATTGATAGTATATCTTACTTTCAACTTCATTTCCTTGTAGCAGAAAAAACTTCACTTCCTATCCCTAACTACCAGACTCATCTCTATAACAATCAGAGAGTCAGCTGCAATGTTTGGCTATCAGAAGGTCAACTTTCCTAGCTTTTAGTCAACATGAACAGCCAAGGAATCAGATGCCATGTTTTGCTATCAGCAGGTCTACTTTCCAAGCTCATTTGTGTCAATTTCTACCTTTTTTTTTGTAGGTCAAATATAATATGCTATGGAGAAAACTAGAAGCATTTCATTTCCCACTAAGCATGTCATCAACAAGATTACTTTTCCCCTTGATATTTCCTATTTGCATGGAATTAATGACTTTGCTAAAACATCATGATGTATTTGATATCTTGAGACTTTACTGAGCCTTACAACATGCTAAACCTTGTCAAATGTCCAAATCAAATTCATGATGTATTTGATGACACAAAACAAGTTGATATGACTCATATATAGAATGTTACTGATCATAGTTGTAGCCTTTTCATGGTCCTAGCAATAGTGTTGTTAAGGCCTTTTTATTACTCTGAGAAATATTGTCCAACATTCTTGGAGCTCTAATAAACTGATTTTTCTCAACATTTAGGATTCTGAAACCTAAAATAAGAAGAAAAAAAACATATATTCTGAATCCTTCAGCAATCTGTTGATGGCATCAAGTTTGCCCCAGTTTTCTCAACATGAGAAGTTTCCTGCTGGAAGACCCAATCAATAACTAGTACTATCTGAGAAATTGCTGATCCAATATATATGATGCTTCAATCAGATAACAATGGCATGCTTAAGCTATTGTGTGGATACTGAGTTTGGAAGAGCCAATAGAATCATATGAAACTTTAGGTGTTACTACAATTTCAGAAAGCATTTGAGGTAGTGAAAGACCTAATTTATTTGACAAGTCTTTTACTCCCTCATCCTGAAAACACATTTGAAACTGGTTATTGAATTTAGCTTCTTCATCAACATGAAGAGAGAATAAAATTTTCATCAACTCTTGTTTTTGGCAAGGAAAAGAATAAATAAATTCTCATTATATCAGATATTTCATTACTTTGACTCTACTGAAGCACACATATATTACAAGGGAAGAAAAATGATACAGTGGTGAGGATTTGGAAGCCATCGGCAGCTTCTCAATTTCCACAAAGTGATCTATTTCTCCTTTGCTCGAACTAACCGCTGTAGTGATCGAGACCTCGGCAACACGGATGACAACCTAGGTAATGATCTCATCTGGCATGGCAGCAAACCTTGCTCGTCTCTGTGAATGAGAAAAGGGTTAGTTCAGTGAGCAAGTAATCGGCAGACACTGCACAAAAGGTAAGAAGATGTTTCATGAAGCAATATAATCGATCTTGGGTACTTCTCTCGCCAGATTTTACTTTGACTCGGCTACTTAGTGTCTAGATTGTTATCTAGAAAAGGAGGTCATTAATGGGAGTCGAAAACCATCTTGTCTTGCATCGCATTCATCGACTTGACATGAAGAACAGAGTGGTTTTGGGCAAGAAAACAAGAAGGTGAGAGCGGATATTGGTGAACCGGCAAAGGTTTGACTTGTTGGTTCTTGGTCAAGTGGGTGTGTCATTCTCCATCTTTTTTTAATGCAGCTGACAGAGATGAATTAGATTTCATATTTGTTCTCTTACTATGAACTCCTTGAAGGTTGTCTCATGCATTCACATCCTATTAATTCCTTCCACCGATCTTATAGCAGAAGTCAAAGATTAGCATTCGGCAGCACGTACCTCCTTCCGTCCGGTTCCCACAGCCGGTGTCCGCAGCTGGGGCATCTTGGTGGCGCCGCCATCCTTCACCATACATAGCTCCGCAATCTTCGCAGCCGCCTCGGTGGCAGTCTTGCTCTCCCGTATCAGCTTCTCCATTTCAGCCTTCGGAAGCCTCATCTTGAGGCGGATGGTGCCATCCTTACCCTCCTCTGCCTCGACCGCCGCTGACGTCGTATTTCCTGTCACTAAGATGTCCGACATGGTCCGACGCGTTAGCATGAGGCTCTCCAGCCGCTCCTTGGCGCTCAGGTGCATCGGCCCCGACCAGGCCCTCCGGGGAGCTCGCTGGTCCGGAACCCGGGGCAGCTCCACAAGAAAGTAGAGCTTCCCCGAGCGCAACGGCGCATCCGGAGCAAGCGGCCGGGCTTGCACCCCGACCCGCTTCACCTCCTCCGACTCGAGGAGGTCGTAGCCCGGGAAATCCCGCAGCACGCTCTCGGCGTTAACTGGAGGCTTCAGCTTCAAGGTGGTGCCATCTACCTTCATCACCTTGATGATTCTCTTCTTCCCGCTCAAGTAATTCCCCATCCTTCTTCCTTCTCTCTCTCTCTCTCTCTCTCTCTCTGTTGCTAAGTGGAATAAATAGAAAGGAGGGAAATATATAGTCTGAGAAGTATTCGATCAAAGAGTTGGACCGAAACGAAATTGCTGGGAAGCTCTTGATCGAAGGTTGGCAAATTTGACGGCGTATTACCAAGAGGTGATGCAAATCCCCGCGCTATGTTCGATGATTTCTCCTCCTCGGTCTTTTGTACTGCAGCAGAGAAGACCAGATGATGTTTCTTGCAGGAGTCGGCAACTGCAGGCGACTACGTCTTTCGTGCATCGTGCAACGGTGTGCAGCACGTTCAACGTACGGCGCCATGAAAGCTTCATATCCTAAAACACTATCGCGTCATTGGTTGATATGTATTTGCTTCCAGAAACTTGATTTGGTAGTCACCAGTAAAAGATTAATCGAAATAAATATTGGGCGAATTTATGAGAAAAAAAATATTTTTTGTGGATTTTAATATGCCAAGTCTTCCCAATTCTCAAATAGCCATATTCTTTTTTACCTAATATCTAATATATCCTCAGTCATTTATCTTTTTTTATTCTTTTTTTCTATAGATTGATCCAAACCAATATATGTTGCAGTATTTTTGATAATACTATACAAAATACTATCACACAGTAAAAAATATTATGTTACAATGTTTTTATATTACGCTATAGTATTTTCTTAGTATTACTCAAAGCAAAAATATTATGCTATAATATTTTTATACTATGTTATAATATCTTCTTAGTATTGTTGAAATTAGTGTAATGCAACGCTATAAACGTAATGTTTTTTATAAAATCTATAAAAAAATATTATGTTGCAGCGTTTTAATACTGTATTATAGTTTCTTTTGGTGTTGCTAAAAACACTGTAATTAAACCCTATGAATCAATCCATAGAAAAAAGAGAGGAATATTTCAGATATTAAGAAAAAAAGAATGTTATTTGAGAATTCTAGAAATGAGAGATGTTTATTGAAATATATATATATATATATATATATATATATATATATATATATATATATATATATATATATATATATATATATATATATATATATATATATATATATATAAGATTTTTGTTCAAAAATTCGTCCATAAATAGTTAACTTTTTTTATTTTTTGCTTCAAAAGTATGACATTATAGATCACAAACATTTTAATTTTCATGTTAACCTAATTCCAAGGAAAGTTCATCCGAGCATATTTTACGAGAAAGAATTACGCATATTTTACACGTTGATATTATAGAACACAAACATATTATAGTGTTGCCATATTTTACATATTATAGAACACAAATATATGAATTCAACTCTTTGATGAGAATTGCGCATATTTTAGAACATATCCAGCGTTGTCATATTTAAACATATTATAGAACACAAACATATGAATTCAACACTTCGATGAGAATTGCGCATATTTTACACGTTGTCTTCGTCGGATCACAGTGGGAATCGATCCGCTTTAGTTGGATTGGGATAAGTTGGTGAAAAGGTTCGAGACTTTGTTCGCACCCCAATTCTTCTTCAAGGCTGACTGTTTTGTTTGTTTGTTTCAAGTGTCCGAACATTGAGGAGTATCTTTGGTGGTATTCTCGATTCACACAGATGCACAGCTGACTTTTTCTTTCTCCTCTTATCTTCCATAAGAGTGAAAGAGATTAGGATAAGAAAAAGCACTGTTTCTATCGACCAAGTCAACGTGACTTTGTGTATGTCGGGCTCCTTACGCTGTGTGTTGTTCTCAGCTCGTGTTTCATGAGCATAATATTCCGGAAGTGCATCGCATTGGAATAAGCTACATTTCTTTGATCCTTCTCAATCATTTCTTCTTCATCATCATCTGCCTTCAACATTTCCTTGATCAATTAATTCTCTCAAGAATCAAACATTTACGTCATAATTAGTATTGACCTTTCCTTTGTATACCGGTGATCACAAGCGAATAACCAGTCAAAGGATACCTGTGAAGTCACAAATTACTTGGATATTAGGGATGACAAACCCAGGTTTCACCACTGGGCACTCATGGCTTCATGATCGAAACCCTTGTAAATGATCTTTTCTTTTTTCTTTTGCGTGCAGGCACAAATCCATGCATCAGACCGCATTCGGAGGAAAGCAATTCATCACTGAAGATGACAGAGTAACAAACGAACAAGGCATCCAACAAGAGTTAGAACCGTTGATCTATGAGAATGTAACACACGGATAGCTTAACCATTTAATCATCGAAACATAACCCACAAAAGAATGACATGAACCAAATGATTCTGCTTAATTATGGGCATAATCAGTCTTTTAAAGGCAAGCCTAGTTGTAGGCCGAAGAGATGAAAAGTTCAACACCAAAAGACATCGTTCAAGGAAGAAGAAGAAGAAGAAGAAGAAGAAGAAAAAAGTACACGAAAATGCTCTAACATACCACAAACTACAAAAGAGAAACCATAGTCCAGAATGAGGCGATGTCCATCTTAGGACAGGCTTGCTTCCAGTTACTGTCCTTCCTCAGATTCGCGCTTTGGGGCCTCTTTGATCTCCTCCCCAGCATCCTCCTGGCAACCAAGACATCAAAAAGGTAGTAAGGGTGTGTCAAACAAAGACTAGATGAGTTGGAATCGAGACAAACTTGCAAAGAAAAAGAACTGACAGTTATGTCAGAGGTCCATAAGGTCAAGTTGTCGCGAAGAAGCTGCATGATCAATGTGCTGTCTTTGTAAGATTCCTCGCTCAGAGTGTCCAACTCCGAGATGGCCTCATCAAAAGCCTGTGAAAGAGAAATGACCATTTATGATCAGCAACCAGCAAGATCAACATAGAACAAAACATCAATGGTTTTGATATAAACATTAATGTAAAAGCCATCACTACTATGCAATGAAAAATCAAAGCAAGATCTAGAGAAAGCATAACTAGACATAATATCAAAATGAAATTAGTATGGCTCTTAGATTCCTGGTTTTTCAAAGGTTCTGTAGCAAAATCATGGTTTGTCATTTTACTCGATCCAAATAATATCAATGAAATAATTTAATTTCTACCAAAATTGAAAATTTCCATCCAACAACATTAACACGCATTCATTGGGCACTTCTTCAAACAGAAGGATGCAACCAATCCAGACACACCAACATTACCACACGTGTTATGGTAGCATGGAACACGGTAACCAGAGATAAAATCTTATTACTTCTTAAGCATTAACAAAGAAGTGACTATAATTAAAACTTTCATTAAACGAGAACCCATAACATAATTCTACAAAATCTTAAAATGTATACTAATAACTCAGAAGTTTACATTTTAACAGTTAATTTGTGCAAGCAATGATTACCATTAATGCATTTAAAAATCTTGAAAACCTATAATACAATTTACGAGAAACCATGTGTAGACATATAATAAGTATCTACATATAATCTGAAAAACAGCTTGCTAAAAGTCTACCCAGTATGACTGCAGCAAGCCTTGTTGCTGAAAGACAGATTAAGACATTCTAGAAACTAATTTCAATCAAGCTCAAATGACCAGAAGACAAAACCAACTATTGATGTATCCTAAATCAAGGAGAAGATTTTAGCATCGCAAAATATCTTGAGAAGAAACAAATAGATACATATGATCAATTCAAACAATCACACCCATCGCATGTGCAAAGACTAACATGCATAGCACAAACAGAAAAGACATTCAACTCATGTGATACAGGAACAAACTTATGCTGATTTAAGCAAATTGTTTCATGTATAATAGTAAAACGTACAGTATCCACACAATAGGTGCAAACCATAACATTGTGAATATGATCCAACAGAAATTTTACTACAATGCAGCAATACATAATAAACACAATCAAAGATTTCATCATGGGACCTAGCTGAGTGCAGGATAGAGTTTCTGGAAAATTACTGCACGTGTGAAACTAAGCCTGGTCAGACCAAAGTATCAGCTCTTCCAAGCTGGCCCAGGCACAATTTCAGGATTTTAGACTGGCTTTGAGTCCATGCCAGATTCTAACCCAACTCAGCCAATTCACAACCCTACTAATGTATTAAATTTACTAAATGATTCGATTGAAAAAAATAAAATAAAACGTTCACTTCTCCACAATATTTTCTAATCATGGAATATACTGCAAAAGACAATCAAAACGAAGGATTTCTACAAGTACAACAAAATGAGATAATAGAGTCAAACCTGTTTTGCAAGCCTGCAAGCACGATCAGGTGAGTTTACAATTTCATAATAGAATACAGAGAAGTTTAGTGCCAGCCCCAACCTAATAGGATGAGTCGGAGCAAGTTCAGCCAGGGCAATATCCTACAAATGTTTCACGTACATGGTTTAGTGAACATTCTTCAAATTTTGATGAAAAAGCACTAATTCAATATATTTTTGTAAACATATATGAACATTGTATGTCAGGCTTGTTGCCCATATTCATCCAGTAAAATCGGCACAACTATATAAGATAAGCTATTAAGTGGGTTCATGTCAACGTTATTGAGAAACTTCTAACAGATCCATTCACATGTTGTAGGGAATGGGGAACAAACCTGAGCAGATTTATAGGATACCAGCGTACTCTCTGCAGCCTCCTTCCTCTCGGTTCCGGTCTTAAACTCCGCAAGGTACCTATTTTGAAATGATTATTTAGCACTTCAGATAAATAAATTCCACCCTAAATACAAACTAGAGTAATTCAGTCATTTTCTAAAACCTGTGGTAATCGCCCTTCATCTTTAGGTAAAACACCTTGGACTCGGCAGCAGCGGAAGAAGGAATCAGATGGGAATCGAGCAACTTGAGGATGCCATCGCAGATCTTACTGAGCTCAGTCTCGATCTTGCCACGATACTCCCTGATCACCGAAACATGATCCTCATTCCCACGGCTCTCTTCCTTCTGCTCGATCGAGGAGATGATGCGCCACGAGGCTCGGCGAGCCCCGATGACATTCTTGTAAGCCACAGAGAGGAGGTTGCGCTCCTCTACAGTGAGCTCCTCGACGTCCACTGTCTTCGCAACCTTCTCCATGAACTCCACCATCTCCTCGTAGCGTTCTGCCTGCTCAGCCAGCTTGGCCATGTATACATTGTCCTCACGGGATGAATCAGCCGGAGACATCTTCACTACCTCTTTGGAAACCTACGCACTAATCCCCTTTAAAATCTGCAAGAAAACAGATCAAAAATTAACTTTCTTTCTCCCATTTTCGATATTCACTATATAATATCAAATTTTCAGTTAACAAATAAAAGAACAATTTTTATTTATATTCCTAGTCTCCGCCGTCTTGATCTACTAGAAAAACAAACTTTTGATATTTTGAAAGGAAAAAAATGGAGAGAAATTTTGTGCAAAATATCATCTTCACCGTCACGGAAGAAGAAATGAACAATCTCCACTAATAAAATTTAAAAAGAAAAAAAGAGAAACAGAGAAAAAATCGAAGTTTTCGTTAAAAATAGAGTCTTGATTTCTTGAATCAGATGTATAATTGCTCAAAAGCTTTGCAATGCACCAAAAAAATTCTTCGACATACCAAGAACACGGTTGAAAATGACGAATAATGGACGAAAATTGATAGATCTCAAAAGCAGACGACACGAATGAGAGGAAAGCATCGTTAAGGAAATCGTAACAAAACCTATTTCGAGAAACAGATAAACATACATTCCCTTGTAGGCCAAAGCTCGGATCGATGGAGATTAATCGAAGAAATCGAAGCGAGAGAGACTTAGAAAAGGTACCTCAGCGATGGAACGGTGGGGGAAACGCGGAAAAACCTGCGCAAGACTCTCTCTTTCTCTCTATTTTCCCGTCTTTGGTTTGGTTTCTATTTGCGCTTTTTGGTTGAGAGAGCGATAGAGAGAGAGAGAGCGAGCGAGCGAGCGAGCGAGAGAGGGGATGGAGGAGACGACGCGACGGCGTCGAATGAATATAAAAGGAGCTCGCATCCGGTCAACTACCCAATGATATGATGACACCTGTCCGATTCAACTCCCTTGGTCGTCCTATCACGTATTTAAATTTTAAAAATAATAATAATAACCTTACTAAATCTCTTTTACTATTTATAATCTCTTAAAATATTAATAAAATAATATTTTATTATTCATAACTTCTCAAATTCTTTTTTTTTTTTCAATATCTCTGCATGTGCACACTATCATAATGACCTTTTTCCATCACTTAGCAGCATTCTATGGCTTAGGAATATATTAAGTTTTTAATGTGGATTGTTAATAATAAAAATGGTTATAAATAGTAATTTTTTAAAAAATATTATCTTTAAAAGAACGTATCTAGAAAAAAACTTAAACTTTGATAAATTCTCACAAAGGATCCTATTTTTAAAATTTTCATAAAGCGTACCCTCCTTACGTGAAAATTTATAATGTTGCACCACCCCTTCACATAATTAATGTAATCATCGAGATTATTTCCACTCATTTATAATTTTAAATTACCTTAATTAGATCTTGCTTTATTTGTATTGATCCATTTGTTTGTTTGTGTAATATGATTAAGGAAATAATTAAAAATTATATAATTAAGAAAATATCTAAATTCTATTTTCTTAATGGTGTGGGCAAGTTAATTATTTTATTGATCAAATTTATTTATTAATTAATATAAAAAGTGATTTTTAAAAATATCCTTAAGGGGAAATCCCCTCCCCCTACCGACCTTGCTCCTCTTCCTCCCCTATAAAAAGAGAGGATCAGGCTATTTATTATTCATCACTAGTGAGAAGATTGAGAGGAAAATTTATTTCGAAGAAGGTATATCTTCTATCTTTTATCAATTTATTATATATATATTTTAAAAAAAATAGTCAAATGATGGTATTAATGTTTATAAATTTTTAATTATATAAAATAATTTTAGAAATTAAAATTATCTTAAAAGATGTATGAATAAAAAGAAAATCATTTTTAATTAATAATTTTAATAAAATTTATGATATTTTACCATTATTCTTTAAGTGGATTTAATTAGTTTGGCATACTTATTTATTTGATCAATAAATTTCATGAAATTCATGTTTTTGTATTTCAAATCAAATTATGTTAATAATTAGGTAGCTTAAGAATATTCAGGGTAATCCTTTTCGAGGATTAATGAGTTATTAAATATGATGATCGGATATTTTCACAATCCAAGAATAAATATATTCCCATTTAAACATATCACTTTGTCAGTTGTTAGGAGTACGAGATGAGTTTTTTCCATCATTATTGAGAGAATATAATACTCATCTCTAGAGAAATATCTCTTCATCTGCTATCGTATACCATTAGGTTTTCGATGTATGCTTATATTAGTTGATGATTATGTATGTGATCGAGATATGTTGTATATAATCGATATATAATTTTATTTATTAAATAAAAATTATTATTGTTTATAATGGTTCATAAATTTGTATTTGACATATGAGTTTCAAGCATATTTGATTTATTATCATATCATACGAAAATATAAATATGTAATATATATTATTTTATATTTATTTTCAGATCAATCTACTTGAATAAAGGAAACTTTTTTTAGCACGACCAAGTAACTTTAGTTCATAAATTATATTATTGTAAGTACATGAATATTAAATTTAATGAAAATTTTGCCTCTGTAATTATGGATTTCAAGTGATGATTTATTTATGATAATTGGCGTGTGACAGAAGAAGAGAAGGATTTAGCCACAGAGAGAAGAAATGGCAGCGGAGAAGTGGCATTACAATGTGGTGTCGCTGCTCTCCGGAACGGAGAGGGACTTTCTCATCCGTAACAATGGCGAGAAGGTACTCGAAAGTCTTCCGTCAATTACTAATAATTGTTGAGCTTCATGTTAGGATCTTGTGGGACTTGCCTATCAATCTATTGCTACAGAAAGTTAGAAACTTGTCGAATTTGCCTATCAATCTAAGCTAGCCTCGATTTAGTAGATTTTGTTGGAAGCAAGAACTAGTCTTCCATGCTCGTCGGACAGTCTTTGTTTGCCGTTGAGATCTCCACCATGTCAAATGGATGCTCTGTCTTCGTTAAGAGCAAAGAGAGCATCTTTTGATCCGTGGTAAGGGACATAAAGCAATAGGATGCATCAAAGCCTGACGGGTTGAGTTTTGGATGAGAGATCAAGAGAGGTGTAGGAGGGAAGGAAAAGGAGGAGGATAAGATGAGGCGAACTGCATATTGCTAAAATGCCAATCTTTCCCTATTTGTAGTATGGAAAATGCATGGCAACTTTAGATTCTCACTGACAAGCTGTGATTTGTTCAGGTAGCCATCAGCAGTCTTGACGGGAAAAAGTTTGGTCTCTTCTTGTCGGACAACTGTTACGAAAGAATCGTCACTGATGATCTGATCAAAGTATACAATCAGCTGTCCTCGGAGGGCCGCGATTTCGAGATTGTCTTCGTGTCATGTGATTCATGCGAGGAGACCTTCAATAGGTACTTCTCAGATATGCCATGGTTGGCAGTCCCATTTGCGGACTCCGACACACGCGAAAGGCTACATGATCATTTCGGCAGTTTCGAGGAGTATTATCCCGCTCAGCTTGTCATCTATGATGCCGCTATTGGCATGGTCGTTAACGAAGAAGGTCTCCGAGCTGTGGCAAAATATGGTGTAAACGGGTATCCATTTACTGTTAAGAGGTTCTACGAGTTGGAGGCGGCTGCTAAGAAGGAACGGAGTCTTCGAAGTCTGTTGGTTTCGCAGTCCCGGGACTACTTGATCTCCAATGATGGATCCAAGGTAATCGATGATCTCCTTGTAGGAAGAGAATTAAACTACATTCTTGATCCGCCAGCTTACTACCACCATCTAATCTACGCTAAATTGAAGCAGGTTGCCGTGTCGGATCTCGAAGGAAAGATTGTGGCTTTTTACTTCTGGATTAATATTCCTGATAAATACGGCGGTCCCGATAAGTTGACTCTGGTGCTGGCTGAAATCTATAGGAAGCTTAAGGAAGCCGGGGAGAGCTTCGAAGTTGTGCTGGTGCCATTAGAGGATAATAAATCATCCTATGAACAAGGCCTGGCAAGCATGCCATGGCTCGCGATTCCTTTCGAAGACGAGGGCTGTGAGAAGCTTGTCCGCTACTTTGAGCTCTGGCCCTTCCAATTACCAACCGTGCTTGTGATCGGTGCCGATGGGAAGATTATGCTTAAAAATTACGATAGGCTCATCTCCAAGTATGGAGTTTTAGCATGGGAAGCATTCCCGTTCTCTAAGGAGCAACTGGATTTATTGCCAGAGAAGGCAAAGGCCGCACAAACACTGGAATCTCTTCTTGTTGCTGGGGACCTCGATTATGTCATTGGGAAAGAAGGCTTGAAGGTAATGAATTGAGCATATAGTGAATCCACAGCTTGGTATTGTCAATGGCTAAGCCCTCATCATTGTGTTTGACAGGTTCCAGTGAAGGAGCTTGTTGGCAAGACCATCCTCTTCTTCTTTGCTATGATTGAATCGTTTCAATGCCAGAAATTTCTTCCCATGCTGATCGAGGCATATCACAAGATCAAGCGCATGGACAGTGCTTTCGAGGTGATCTTCGTCCGTATGGGCTATATGGATTCGGGTGCTTTCGAGTTCTTCTTACGCATGCCTTGGTTGGCGGTGCCGGTGGATGATGAGAGAATAGGATCGTTGAAGAACAGTTTAGAAGCTCATTACGTCAACACCCTGGTTGTCATTGGTCCTACAGGTCAAACGATCACAGAGAACGCCGCAACTTCGTTGAAGATGTATGGAGCCGATGCCTACCCGTTCAGTGAAGAGAGGATCAAGGAGGTAGAGATGGCACAGACACTGGAATCTCTTCTTGTTGCTGGGGACCTCGATTATGTTATTGGGAAAGAAGGGTTGAAGGTAATGAATCGATCATATAGTGAATCCACAGATGGGCATTGTCGATGGCTAATCTCTCATCATTGTGCTTCACAGGTTCCGGTGAAGGAGCTCGTTGGCAAGACCATCCTCCTCTTCTTCTCGATTCGTAGGTCCGGTACATGTCGCGGATTTGTTCCCCATCTGATCGAGGAGTATCACAAGATCAAGCGCATGGATAGTGCTTTCGAGGTGGTCAACATCTCGATGGACAAAGATCAGGATTCCTTTGATCAGTTTTTCTCTGGCATGCCATGGTTGTCGCTGCCGTTCGGTGATGAGAGGAAGAAATCTTTGGAACGCACTTTCGGAGTCGATATCCCCTACCCCTCCCTGGTTGCCATTGGTCCTACAGGTCGAACTATCACAAGGAACGCCATGTATTCGTTGGCGACCCATGGAGCCGATGCCTACCCGTTCAGCGAAGAGAGGATCAAGGAGTTGGACCAGAAGATAGACGAGATGGCAAAGGGATGGCCTGAGAAGAGGAAGCATGAGCAACACAAGCATGGGAAGTTGGAGTGGAGCTGCCTGCACGGCCTGTATAGGTGTGGTGACTGCCACAAGATTGGAAGTGGATGGTGCTACTTGTGCTCCATGTGCGGTTTCGGTCTCCACCCCAAATGTGCACCGAAGGAGGAGAAGAAGGAGGAGGAAGAACATGATGAAGGATCTGAGTGTGATGGAGAGGTTTACAACGATTTCGAAGATTCTGAAGATTCCGAAGATTATGAAGATTCTGAAGATTCTGAATAAGATTATGTAATGCAATGGTGTTTGTGTTTTGATGGGAAGAGCTTTAGATCGATGCAATGAAAGTAGCGGCCTTATGACAGTCTGCAACTCGCAACATTTTTTGTTGATAGAGAACAATCAGATCAGTAAAAATCTGACGAAAATCTTTTCTTATTTGCTCCATATGATCAATCAAGCTTCATAATAACAACACCAATTCAACAAACATATTTGAACCACAAAGACCAAAGAATAAGAATGTATAATTCATGGCAACAAAGACGAGAAAAAATCAACAGTGCTGCCGTAAGTACGTACCTAAAAGCTTCACAATTTCATATGAAAAGCTATATTTTGCAAGGGATTCGTTAAATAATAATTAAAGGAAGAAGCTGTAAAAATCCAACCACCCCTGCAGTTCAAGCAGAGAAACACGATGATCAGAATATGAAATCAAGCCATAACAAGTTATTACAATCATTTGCCATAATTTATATTATGAACAGATCATGCTTGATATCAATTGTGGTCTCATCAGGATGCTTGATATCACTCGGAGTATGGAACTTAAGATATATTGCAAGCTTAAGACAAAATGAAAACCTGAATAATGCTAAACAGAAAAACAGCCTTAAAAGTATCGACTGAATGAATCACACAGCATCATATGTTAGTTATTATCCATGATTTTGGAGGCCAGGAAGTAATGTAGGATGGACTTCCTTCCACATCAACATCATGCTAGGTAATCCATGAATCACAATGTCAACAGATAAAAAACCACTATCCACTATGAACATCAAACACATGAAAACCCTTTTCTGAAGAACACTTTAGACTTGTTTATGAAAAAAAAAAAAACATTGAACTGTATGTTCTTCTATACCAAGGAACATTAATAACACATACATTGGTTTAACCAGAAGTATTCAAATTGGCAAATGATTTCAATTGTTTTGGATGTCATGATTTCTTCTATTTGATATATCAGAAAACTGGGAAGCGAGGAAATACAATCTCACGGGAAGTACATTTTCTTTTAATAGAAACTTTACAGTTGATAAATTGGTTTCCTAATTTGTTGACGCACATATGAACCTGATACAGCTGCTGCTTCCCCAATTTTGTGTTGCACTGGATTGCTGGTTTATACCCTATTTTCCTTCTGATGATATCGAAGATATGATTCTTTTTATACTTGCGGTTATTAGGAAAAATACCTTCCGCCTTTAGATAAGAGAGAATATCAACTTTTTCCTTGAGTTTGAGGGCTGCTGTGAAGTAAGAAACTTGATCGAACCTGGACATGGAACACGTGCCATGCTTATCCCATTCATGACGCCAAAATGAGTGGCCATCGCTACTGGGACAACGAAAACTATGCCAATGTTTAATCATCTCGCCAATCAAAGGGTTCATCTGCAATCAAAGACAAAGAAAAAAAAAAAACGATGAACGACTCACACTCTCATTTTGCAAGGTAACTTTACGATAGAGTAGTCTGTGTCAGAGCTAAACATACCTTACGTCGGTTGTATTTAGAAGCTGATGGTATATTCTTGTCACAAGATGGAAACATTCCATTGCGAAAAGCAGGCCAAAGGCCATGGATGGTAAAATTTTTTTCCGGATAACCCGTACTCATAGGACAGCAACGGTTGACGTTGCAAAATGATCCAGGCCACTAGATGTTTCAAATCAAACGATCAATATAGAGAAGAACAACAAGATAAAGAAAAAATTAGACTTACCTGAAGAACTAAGTGAAAATAATCATAATTGGACGCAGCAGTGGTGGAGAAAACCAGCAAGAAAGCAATGGTGGAGAAAACCAACAAGAAAGGGAGGACGAGAGGTGTCATGCTTCGACGAGTTAGGCTTTTTGGCACGTCGGAAGGCTTCTCCTTTTCTGTATATGATCATCACAAGATTGCATAAACATTACCGGTTAGCATGCTTGAGGTGGGTTTAATTAATTATCTACAAAATAGATACATAATTGAAAGAGAAAGAAGAAACAAAAAAACTTAGGTTAGGTTTAATTATCTATAATTATCTATAGGTCATTTGCATGTTTCTTTCTATGCATAGAGATATTCTTTTGCAGAGAGAAAATAGTCCTCTCTCCTAGAAATAGAGAAAGACAGTTGGCTTTGAATCATCAAAGATTGAACTCCCGCAGGAGCTGCTCCATGAGTAGAGAAGCTTTGATCGTTTGGACCGTGCCACTTGACTATTGCTGTCCTCTACATCTGCAATAGAGCCTCACAAAGAAGAATTATGAGAGCTTTCTTCGATGCATAGCCAATCTTTTTCCCATTGTTCTGGCTCTTGAGCTACAGTAAGGTCGATTCCAAACTAGAATTTGATGGTTTGATCAGACCTTTGATACAAAGCTTGATCTTTGATCAATCCTCATGAAGAAGCCAGGCTTGACTACAATATAAACCCCTAATGCAAGGAAATTAATTGTGCCCTATGCTGCCTCTCTAGTTAGAATAGCTGTTCTGATTAGGTAAAAGATTGCTAGAAAAAATTGATGAGAAAGACCCTCAAATGTTAAGAAATAAGTGTAAATTCTAAAGATCTACAAGGACACTGGATATGTATTCCATAGGTCTATTTTATGTGAAAGGTACAATTAATAGCCCCGCATAGGTTTTGTGTTTCAATTAATTGGGTTTTGTTGCTAGATTAAATTTCATAAGGTGTGTTGTTGATGCATATATATATATATATATATATATATATATATATATATATATATATATATATATATATATATATATATATATATATATATATATATATATATATAATGATATATGGTTATAAAAGTTCATTAGTGTGCTATAATTTTTATATATGCATATAAATATTTTAAATTATTCTGACGTATAAATTTATATGTTGATTTTGTATATACTATGTTATTGGGTTATGCTTGCTAAAGAAATTAAAGATAAGGTATTTACTGTTAAATGTATTATGCTCACCTAAATAAAGCTATAAAAACTTATACTTACCGAGTGATTATCTACTATATATTATATTTTGTACGTGAGGATACTAGTAGTCCATCCAAGTGATTTGGTATGGAAATAAGCATGTGTGAGCCCATGCCAACATAAATATGAACGATGACTTATGAATATTTTTATATGTATAAAATTTGGACTTTGTATTTTTCTTTTAGTTAGATATTATAATTATGTATAAATATTCAAATTACTATATACAAGGAAAAGTTTATTATTTTATTTAGTAAATTAGCATATTTTATTTTAAAGATTGTTTACTTTTAGTCATTCATATAGGGCTTGTGTAGAACTAGATGTAGATTGTTAATAATTTATATTAATATAGTCATTCATATAGATTGTTTACTTTTAGTCATTCATATAGGGCTTCACACAATTAATGTAGTCATCCAGATTATTTCCATTCATTTATAATTTAAAATTACCTTAATTAGATCTTCCTTATTTGTATTGATCCATTTGTTTGTTTGTGCAATATGATTAAGGAAATAATTAAAAAATTTATGACTAAGAAAATATCTAAATTCTATTTTCTTATTGGTTTGGGCAAGTTAAGAATTAAATTAATTAATTAATTTATTTATTTATATAAAAAAGTGATTTTTAAAAATTTCCTTAGGGGAAATCTTCTCCTCCTAATGGCTTTGCTCCTCTTCCTTCCCGAGGAGGTCAGGCTCCTATTTTATTTATCACTAGTGGAGAGGAGTCTAGCAGTGGGAAGATCGAGGGAACTCCATTTCGAATAAGGTATATCTTCTATCTTTTATCAATTTATTATATATATATAAATATTAGTCAAATGATATTAAGGTTTATAAATTTTGAATTATATATAAAAAAAAATTTAAAAATTAAAATTATCCTCTCTGTAGCTGCAGTTGCATTCATAAGAAATATTTGATGGGATTAGGTTAGATTATTCCTAATTTAATTCAATATAGGCATAGTTGACACCCAAGGGACTTGATCATTAATTAAATTATCTCCGATGATCTGGGGATGCAATTCAACCTAAAATGCAGCCCCATTTAGCAAGATGGTTAAGCATTATCATCTTGTTATTGCATCAAGATAGTAGTCGAAGTTGATTTAGTTTTTATGTGTTACTTTTTCTTTAATCAAGTTGAAAACACTAATCAAGAATCAAAATTTATAAATCTGGTAAATCAAACTCGAGAAAGAACGAACAGAACACAATTGAGAGGGAAACTAGAGGAGAAGAGAGAGATCGGCGTACCTCTAAAAGGCAGAAGATTAGGAGAAGAGAGAGATCGGCGTTCCTCCACGTTATAGAGCTCATATATATATCATGCAGCGTTCGCTCTTTTGGAAAATTATTCCCCGTTAAGTTCTAGAAAGTGTCATTATTTCCCATTATGATGAAATTATTCCCCGTTAAGTTCTAGAAAGTGTCATTATTTCCCATTATGATGTATATTTTTATCATACGACACATTCTTTTCTTATATTTTAGAGATTTTATATTGAAAATGGGTATTTTTGTATTCATTTCCAAATCGATATAATAAGTTATTACCTTGTTGCATTAGCAGAGGTTGACTCGCTACTCTGGGCTTGAAGACAAGACGGATTTCTTAGTTGTTTCCGCCATCTTTACGTGATTCGCCCTCTCTCTTTCTCCGGGGTCGCTGAAGTTATGAGAGTCGGTTCAGGGAGAGTTCAGTTGGTGCAGGCGCAATAAGCAAGACGTGTTAACGTAAGAGTCACTTCATGCCCGATGGTGAAATCCACATACACGTGTCCACAAATCAACTATCCCCATTGATAAGGGTAAAAATGGCGATGTAATGCGCCATGACGTCAGTCATACCTGGGCGACGTCCTGCCCGAGGAAATGCGTATTAACGCCGACTTGATATGCGCCAGCGTCACCCGCTCCCAGACAACGACTGAATCGTCTGACCCCACGCGCTCGGCCGAGGTAGAGGGGGACGTCGGCCGAAGCTCGCCCATACCCTACGACAGTTCGGTTCTCCACGCAACCCCAGTGGCGATGTCAGACGCCATCGGAGGTACAGTCCTACTCCTGCTGGCAGCCACATTAGGTAACATCAGACGGTCAAGATCGGTTCGGAGCTGCCCGAGCGGGAACGAAAGCAGCTCGTCAGCCTCCTGCGGGAAAACGCCGACATCTTCGCCTGGTCCCCATCTGATATGATGGGCGTCGATTCGGAGGTTGCACAACATCGCCTCAACATTTCGCCTGATGCTCGCCCGGTAAAACAGAAACCCAGACGGCAGGCCCCTGATCGGCAACTCGCCATACGAGGAGAAGTGGGCCGACTCTTAGCGGCAGGCTTCATAGAAGAAGCCAGGTACCCACAATGGCTATCCAATGTAGTCCTCGTGAAAAAATCCAATGTGCGTTGATTACACCAGTCTCAACAATGCATGCCCAAAAGACTGCTACCCCCTTCCAAAGGTCGACCAGTTGGTCGACGCGACGGCTGGACACGCCCGCCTCTCCTTTATGGACGCCTTCTCGGGATACAACCAAATCAGAATGGTGCCCGAAGACCAAGAGCATACAGCCTTTCTCACCGACCAAGGGGTATACTTTTACAAGGTCATGCCTTTCGGGTTAAAAAATGCTGGGGCAACATACCAGAGAACAGTGAACAAAATGTTCGCCCATCAGATCGGGCGGAACATGGAAGTTTACGTGGACGACATGATTGTAAAAAGCCAAGAGGCGGGAGCCCACCTTGCCGACCTGACTGAGGCATTCGCCACACTGCGCAAGTTCGGCATGCGACTCAACCCCGCGAAGTGTGCTTTTGGCGTCACCTCGGGGAAGTTCCTCGGGTTCATCATTCACGAAAGAGGAATTGACGCCAACCCAGAGAAGGTCCAGGCAATCATCGACATGCAGTCGCCTCGGACGATTAAAGACCTGCAGCGCCTCAACGGGAGGCTCTTCGTCATGTCTCATTTCCTCGCCCGGTCGGGCGATCGCTGCCTCCCCTTCTTCAGGGCGCTAAAGAGCCCGAAGAATTTTCAGTGGACGGCGGAGTGCGAGGAAGCCTTCAAACAAATAAAGCAGAACTTGGCCAACCTCCCCCGGCTTGCATCAGTTTCTCCCGGCGAGAAGCTGGGCCTCTACCTGGCTGCCTCCCAGCACGCAGTCAGTTCCGTTCTGATCAAAGAAAATTCTGACGAATAGCTTCCGATCTACTATGTCATCCATGTCCTAAGCGGGCCCGACAAGCATTACCTGCCGATTGAGAAGCTCGTGCTCGTGCTTGTGCTGTCAACCCGGAAGTTACGCCCCTATTTCTAGGCTCACCCGGTGGAGGTCATCACCGACCAACCGCTTCGGCAAGTCTTATCTAAATTTGATGTTGCAGGGTGGCTCCTCAAATGGGCGGTGGAACTCGGCGAACATGACATACGATACGTGCCCAGGACCGCCATTAAAGTCCAGTCTGTGGCCGACTTCATCACTAAATTAACCCAGGTCGCAGACGGGGATCTCGTTCAACCTCCCGAAGCATGGGTCCTACACGTGGACGGATCGGCCAATTCAAAGGGTGCCGGCGCAGGGCTTGTGCTGCTAGCTCCCGACGGACGCTTGTTCGAGCGCTCCCTCCGCTTCGGGTTCCAAGCCACCAATAACGAGGCGGAATATGAGGCGCTCCTGGCAGGACTCAGGTTGGCCCTCGAAATGCAAGTGGCTACCATACACGTCCTCACCGACTCGCAGCTGGTAGCCGAGCAACTCAGCGGCGGATACGAGGCTCGGGACCCAACCATGGCAAAGTACCTAGCACAGGTGAGGAACCTAACCGCCAAATTCCCTCATTTTACATTATATAATATTTCGAGGGAAGAGAACGGGCCGGCCGACGCGCTAGCTAGGCTGGCGTCAAGGCCGGCCTCTGAAGCCCGGCCCGAGGTCGAGGTGCTCCCCGCCCGTGCCATAGAAATAGCAGCTGCGGCCTCAGGCAGCATGCCGACCACATGGGTACAGGAGCTACTACGCTTTAAACGAGACGGGACCCTTCCTCCCGACGAGGTTGCGGCTCGGCACCTGCGTCGTACGCATGCGTGGTACTCCGAGGTGAGTGGACGTCTCTATAAGTGGTCCTTCACATACCCCCTCCTATGATGTTTGGAGCCCGACGAAGCTCAGATGGTTCTGGCCGAGATCCACGAGGGAGTCTGCGGGGAACACATCGGCGGGCGAACCCTGGCACACAAAATACTTCGCCAAGGTTACTACTGGCCGACCATGTGCCGGGACGCGAAGGCTTATGTGCAGCGGTGCAATTCTTGCCAAAAACACGCTCGCACGCCCCGGTAGTCGGCGGTCCCGCTCACCCCCATCGATTGCGCATGGCCATTCGTGCAGTGGGGTTTGGACCTGCTCGGACCCTTCCCGCCAGCCGCAGGTCAGCGGAAGTACATCATCGTGGGAGTGGATTATTTCACGAAGTGGGTTGAGGCCGAACTGTTGGCGACGATAGCGGAGCGTCAAATTGAAAAGTTCGTGTGGAGGAACCTGGTGACCCGGTTCGGCCTGCCCAAAACCATCATTACTGATAACGGGCCTCAGTTCGCCAGTAGAAGATTCTAGGAATTCTGTGCCAGCCACGGTATCAAGCTAAGGTTCAGCTCGGTGGCTTACCCTCAGACGAACAAGCTAGCGGAGGTAACCAATCGGTCCATTCTAGACGGGCTCAAAAGAAGGGTGTCCGTAGCCCGATCGGCCTGGACGGACGAACTCCCAAGCGTCTTATGGTCATTACGCACCACCCCCAAGATCGCGACTGGAGAGTCCCCCTACAGCCTAGCGTTCGGAACCGAAGCTGTCCTGTTGCCCGAGGTAGCCATTGCCACCCTTCGAGCAAGAAACTATGACGAGGAAACCTCAAACGAAGGACTTCGAGCCAGCCTCGACATGCTCGAGGAGTGACGCGCCGACGCGCACTTAAAGGCTCTCTCGTATAAAAGAGCTGTTGCAAAGGTCTACAATAGGAAGGTACGACCCCGACCAATTAAGTTAAACGACCTAGTCCTGCGCAAGACCGAGGTCAGCGACCCGACCCGAGCAAGGGGGAAGCTGGCTCTCAAATGGGAAGGACCTTATCGGGTCGTCGAGGTAATCCGACCGGGTACGTACCGGCTCGCGACAATGGACGATTCTTCTTTGCCGAGAACATGGAACGTCCAGAACCTTAAGAAGTTTTTCATCTGAGAAAGAAGAAGCTTTTTTTTCTTTTTCGCCTAGTGAAAGAAGAAGCTTTTCGTCTAAAAAAGAGGAAGTCTTTCGTCCAAGGCAAAAGAAGTTTTTCTTTCGGAGAAGAAGAAGCTTTTTCCTAGGGGAAGAAAAAGAAGACGAGCAAATACACGAGAGAAGAGAAAACCTTCTTTTATTTCAAGAAAAAGACAACTTACAAGACTTGACCCCGACTTACAGGACTTGACTCCGACTTACAGGACCTACCCCCGACCCACAGACTGACCAGCACCTCGGAGACAAAACACTCCTCTCATTCCTGCGGGGGGTCCGGCCGGTCGTCGAAAGGAACGTCCTCGGGCATATCCACCTCAAGATCCTCGGGATGGGAGGTAAAGGGATCCTCCTCCACCTCGAGGCCTAGGTGGCGCGAATGGAAGCGGGTCGTGGCGATCTGATATCCATATTCAAAAGAAACCCGCCCCGTACACGTCAGCCCAAGTTCGAACCCCTTGGACTTCTTGTAAGTCGCTATTAATTCTCGGTCCTTCTCGGGTCGGAGACGAGCCTCCTCGGCAAGCGCCTCAAAAGCCGCCCTCGCCTCCGCCTTCGCCTCCTCTAGTTTTTTGCTGAGGGTGCCCGCCTCCGTCTTCAACAAACGAAGCTCGGTCCGCTCTAGCCTTATAATTTTTTGGAGGTCGTTATTCATGGTCTTGGACGCCTTGAGCTCCGACTTGAGACGGGCCGCCTTCGCTTTCGCTTCCGCCGCGCGCTTCCCAGCAGCCGCCACGGCCTTTGGCCCAGCTCCGGCTCGAGCCTCCTCGACCTGTCGGCGAAGCTTGGCGTTGCGCCTGATAAGGTCCCCAATGACCCGGCCGGCGTCGCGCACCCTGTCCATCAGGGTCGTCGCGTAATGGAGACCCTGTAGGAAAAAAGTCGGGTCAAGAATAATAGCGTCAGGGGAGCAGCCCCGAGGTGGGAGGAGAAGCATTTACCCAGACCAAGGACTTGGCGGACTTATTGAGGAGAGCCCTCGAGGGCTGAGTGTACAGATCCCCAGCCACGTCGGGATGTAGAGCCCCTCGGAGAAAGGCCGCGGAGGAGTCCCCTTCGGCCCACACCTTGTCCCCCCGGGACAGACCTCCCCAGCGGGCAACCAGGGGATCGCCTGCCTCCCCGGTCGTGATCTCGCCCACCATCCACGCCAGGAACGGCTCCTCGTCCCTGGTAGTTAACCAGCACAGGTCGCACACGCTGGGAGGGCGAGGGCCCTTCCCAGCCACATGTTGGCTGGACCCGGCCTCACCTCAAGAGGGACCCGCTTCAGTCCCCGCGGGAGCCGCTGCCTTCGCCTTCTTCCGAGGGCGCTCGGCCTCGACCTCCAGCGGAGCGCCCTCCGAGCCGGGCAGCGGGTCGACCGACGTCGCTGAAGGCAGAGTCGGAGGCGCCTGACCGCCTAGGAGTGATCGGACACTACTAACATACCCCGAGGCATCGGACTAAGGCCCGCCTCGACCAGCCACCACTTGGTCATGCTCCGGAGGACCTAGGAGCTGGGGAGAACCTCTTTGAGCCTCCCCAGATCTCGGCGCTCTGCCTCGCTCAGGGTCGGAACGGTATTATCGATCGCCTTTGCGGACCACCGTACTCCGAAGCCCCAATCCCTTGCCCGACTAATATAAAAGAATCTCTCCTTCCATCCTTTGTTGTTAGAAGGGCCCCCCCCAACTTGGAACCCCGCCCGGGCGGATAGAAAGTATCCCCCGAGCCCCTTGGAGAGGCGATAACAAGAACGAAACAGGTTGAGGGTGCTAGTCATATGTGCCCAGCAAGCCAATCACGTGAGTGATGGCACGTGTGACTTGATACAGAATCTTTTTGCTTATTATATTTTGGCTTATATCACTTTATAACTATTGCATAAATGCATATATATATATATATATATATATATATATATATATATATATATATATATATATATATATATATATATATATATATATATATATATATATATATATATATATATATATATATATATATATATATATATATATATATATATATATATATATATATATATATATATATATATATATATATATATATATTGTGATGTCCTTGGATTTGTGCAATGGGAATCGGATCGTGATGAGATCACGATAATGAGATCGATTCACCTTTAAACACATATCCTAAATAATCTCGGTCATAGGTTACTCGAGAGGGATATCATGATAATCAGACAGACTGGTGTGTTGTATACCCGTCCATATGATGGATGCAGTTGGTCTCATAGCTGCTCGTGTAGGGACACTAGGGATACAGTATAGGTGCTCATTGGAGAATGAGTTCACTGATTGATCCGCTTACGGAATGCTGGATTATTGATGATGCCTTATTGTCAGACAACAATTCCATAGTCCTAGTGGTGTATCTGGTCCTTAGACTTGAGACACCAAGGATGTCCTGTATGAGTGCTCCACTCTTTAATACCAGACTTATAGGTTTGGTTGTCCCAGATCTAGTACAACTGGTTATTGGGAGTGGTAATCGACCTTACGAGGGCTATTGAGTGTCGATAGAGGATCATCCACTCTCGGCGTCATGAGAGGAATATCCCATGTGTTCTTGCCTAGACAAATCCCTGGCCAGGGTCATTCGGGTTGAGAGAGAAAGAGTTCTCCGGGAGAATCCGATTAGAGCGAGACTCGAGTAGAAACCGTATGGGTCTGACAACACCATGCTCGATATACGGTCTCTGGGATATTAGATGGATGAGGGATTATAGGTACACGATAATTGAGGACAAACAGGTCCAATGGATTGGATTCCCCTGTATCGTTTGGGGACTACGGCGTAGTGGCCTAGTACGTCCGTAGTCGATGAGTCGAGTGAATTATTACAGAGATAATAATTCACTGAGTTAGAAGGAGTTCTGACAGGTATGACTCATGGCCAGCTCGATATTGGGTCTAGAGGGTCACACACATATGGTAGGCATTGCGATGAGTAGAGGTTCGGATATGAGATATCCGACGGAGCCCTTATCTTATTGGATGCAGATCCAATACCCACTAGGGGAGGACCCATTAGGGTTTGACAAGGGACCTCTATAAATAGGAGGGATTCAGAGCCTCATAGGCTAGAGCCTTTGCTTGCCTTTCCTATTTTCCTCTCCCTCTCCACCTTAGAGTAGGCTTGGAGTTTTGAGGAGCGTCGTCGCAACCCTGCCGTGTGGATCATCGCTAGAGAGGACGCTTGACCTCCTTCACCCTCTCCTAAGGATATGCAAGGAAACATGGATATACGATCTCCCTTGGTAACACAATCTACTCTATACGCAATTTTAAGTTTCGTGGATTTTACGCACCAATCTTCGCACGACGACGAACATCTATTTGGGAATCGGGGATTTTATTTTCTTGTTCTTCCGCTACGCATGTGATGTCGCCCCCAAGATTTCCCAACAGAGGGTGGGGGTGATTTTGGCGTAGTGACATTCCCCCAGGAACACCACCAGGTAACGCCAGGAGTTCGGCGCCACCTGGGACGACGAAATTCGCCAGAAGGAAATACAAGACACGATTAGTGGGTGAAGAGGAAAGTGCAGACCCGCCTCCAGGGCGTCTAGGGTCAGCGCGAAACCCTGCGGAACTGGGTCATACGCCCGTTGTCCCGGTTCAGGGGCACTAAGGATGTGGTCCTCCGGGATACTATAGCGCTCTCGGAGTCCCCCCAACAGTGACCCACTCACGGTGGAGTCATCGTCGTGCAGCCACATCAAGGCCTCCAGGGCCCGCGCCACCTCCCCATCAGAGGATTCCACAGGAGACGTCGGAGGACGTCCCCCCTCAGCTACATGAGAAGGGGAAGAAGGAGGGGGAGAAGAAGACGACATCTCAACTGACCTTAACGGAGAGGAGCTACGAGGAAAGGAAGGACGACCCAGGAAGCGGGGAAGAAAACGGAAAAGGGGACGACGGGACCCGAAGAAGGAGACTCAGCGACAAAAGATAAAATTGAAGCCGGGCATCCGCTATTTAAAGGAGATATCCCGCCAGAACCAGTGCCCGTTCGCCTCCCGAGAATGGGCGGCAGCCCACCCGCGCACATGCGTAACCGTCACGTCGCGTAAGAAATGCCAAAAAATGCTCCGCCTTAATGAAAGCCTGACGTGGCAGCCCCGTTGAAGCGGCAGCGCACTGACGCCTTGATCTCAACGCCCGAAAGCGTGTAGCAAAAGCAACCCGCTCCACCTTAGAAAATAAGTAAAAAACGGTAGTTCTCCACCCCCGCTACTGCTAAATGGACAAGGAGGGAAAATGGCACAAGCAGCTTCTCGGCTCCATACTCTCTGAGACACACCTGCGCGGCCTGCCAGCCTGCGTCGTGCTCCTCGGCTTCGTGCTTCCCGAGACACACCTGCGCGGCCTGCCCGCATGCGTCGTGCTCCTTGGCTCCATACTCTCCGAGACACCCCTGCGCGGCCTGCCCTCCTGCGTCGTGCTCCTCGGCTCCATGACCCCCGAGTCCACCTCTACTCGGCATGTCCGACTGAGTCATACTCCTCGATTGCATGTTACTCGGGACCACGCCTGCGCGTTCAGCCCGCCTGCGCCGTGCTCCTCGGTTGCGTGTTGCCCGAGACCACACCTGCGCGGCCTGCCCGCCTACGTTGTGCTCCTCGATTACACGTTGCCCGAGACCACACCTGCGCGACTTGCCCGCCTGCGCCGCGCTCCCCGGTCGCATGCTCTCCGAGACCCCGATCTCTGCTCGGCTTCCCAACTGAGTTGTGCACCTCGGCCGCATGTTGCCCGAGACCACACATACGCGGCCAGCCCGCCTGCGTCGTGCTCCTCGGCTCCATGCTCCCCGAAACCACACCTGCGCGGCCAGCCCACTTGTGTCGTGCTCCTTGGCTCCATGTTCCGTGAGACCACACCTGCGCGGCCTGCCCGCCTGCGTCGTGCTCCTCGGCTCCATACTCTCCGAGACACCCTTGCGCGGCCTGCCCGCCTGCGTCATGCTCCTTGGCTCCATGACCCCCGAGTCCAACTCTGCTCGGCTTGTCCGACTGAGTCGTGCTCCTTGGTTGCATGTTACTCGGGACCACGCTTGCGCGTTCAGCTCGCCTGCGCCGTGCTCCTCGGCTGCGTGTTGCCCGAGACCACACCTGCCCGCCCTACCCGCCTGCGTCGTGCTCCTCGGTTACACGTTGCCCAAGACCATGCTTGCGCGACCTGCCCGCCTACGCCGTGCTCCCCGATCGCACGCTCTCCGAGACCCCGATCTCTGCTCGGCTTCCCGATTGAGTTGTGCACCTCGGCCCCATGTTGCTCGAGATACACCCGCGCGGCCAACCCGCCTACGTCGTGCTCCTCGGGTCTGCGGAACCAGCCCACCAGAAGAAAGAAGCCATGCATCGAACCCCTTGCGTACGACAACCGACGCATAGCTCCTTTCGGGGGGGGGGGGGGGGAATATGATAAGGGTAAAAATGGCGATGTAATGCGCCATGATGTCAGCCATACCTGGGCGACGTCCTGCCCGAGGAAATGCGTATTAACGCCGACTTGATATGCGCCAGCGTCACCCGCTCCCAGACAACGACTGAACCATCTGACCCCGCACGCTCGGCCAAGGTAGAGGGGGACATCGGCTGAAGCTCGCCCATACCCTGCGGCAGTTCGGTTCTCCACGCAACCCCAGTGGCGATGTCAGATGCCATCGGAGGTACGATCCTACTCCCGCTGGCAGCCACATCAGGTAACATCAAACTCATCTATAAATATCTCAGAGTTCTAAACGAACAAGGGGAGAAAAGACAAGCACAATGCACTCGGAGGTATCTCTTCCTCCAAAACCTTCTCCACATCGCTGACTTGATCGTCGGAGGGGTCAGGCCGAGCTTCCGACCCGACCTGTGTGCAGGTGCGAGACGACGTCGCCTCTTCCCGACGCTGTGGCAAAGCTCTCCACCCGACGCGACATCCCGACCCGACCACCGTGACCGACCGCCAGGAGACCTCAAGGGACGCTACGCAAGATCCCCGCCATTCGGACTTCCCCGAACAAGCCGCGTCGGCCCCAAGGCCACGACTAAAAAAGTTGTTTACACCAACACCCATCAAGGTTTCAGGGGTGATTCAGTCTTGTCAACAGGCAGAGTCAAAATAATTACGCACCCAGAGTCCCGCATGGCTGAATGTAACTGGAGATGAGACGTGGAGCCCATGAGAGAGATGGGTGCGAGGGTGAGTCATTTAGTGCGACGTGTAGCAGACAAGAAATATTTATCTGGGACAAAATAAAAGAAAGGATTTCCCCACCGGTTAATTTGAGACAGAAGTCTGCCCTCGTTATTGTTGGAGGTTATACTGAGCTTCTTACGGACCGACCGTTTTCCTCCAATTGTATAGCAGGTATGATTTGCGAGTAGATCATCAGATGTAAGAAAAAGATTTTTATGATGAAGTTGCGGCCACATAGATCACATTTGGACCGACCAACCCTTTCCCCCATTCCTATTTGTCGTAAACCCAAACCCGCACGTACCAAATAGCCTGTCTCTCTCTCTCTCCGATCTTTGCACACTGTATTTGGTCGGTTCCTCCGCCCTCCAACTTGGAGCTGCGAATTCGATCTCGCCTTCCTTCGTTTTGCACCCGCGGCGCCCGGATTCGAGCCGGGCCGTCGAAACCCTAGCGCCCCCCCCCCCTCCGCCCCAAACTTTGGGCGCCGGAGCGGAGGGCGATGGCGGCGGAACTGGGGCAGCAGACGGTGGAGTTCTCCGCCCTTGTGCGACGAGCCGCGGAGGATTCCTACCTCGCCCTCAAGGAGCTGGTGGAGCGGTCCCGGGCGCCGGAGGACCAGCGATCCGACTCCGAGAAGAAGATAGACCTCCTCAAGTTCATCGCCAAGACTCGGCAGCGGATGCTCCGCCTCCATGTGCTCGCCAAGTGGTGCCAACAGGTGATTCTCGTCGTCGTCTTTTTTTTTTTTTTTGCTTCTTTATTGCTCGCTGTGAACTGGTTTTTTGCCTAGGGTTTCTGAATGTGTTCCTTCTTGAGTGCCTCTAGGCTCCGGTAGATGGAAAGCCGCTTCATTTCTTAATCCATGGTACGGATTTAGTCTAGTGTCTGGATTAGTAGTTTATCTGGGGATGATCCTGGAAACCTAGTTCCAAACTGGTAGTCAGTCTTGGTGAATTTGGCGTTTTGGATATGCAAGGTTACAATAAGTGCAGCTTATTTCAGTTTTCTGGAGTGTTTTTCCCCCCTCCCTTTTAATGCATTTTAGCAACAATATGAAATTTATTAGTTTGTGATGTAGTACAACACGCTTTGTGCTCTAACAATTTTTTTCTACTAACCCCAAATGCTACAACATCATTAAATCCTTAGTCTATTTGTATGTATTAATAGTTAAAAAATAGCAGATTATGTTTTGATGCAATTTAAGATGTAGCTAAATCCTTGAAGGTGAATTGTAAAATTAGAGAAATTTGTTGGAACCATTATTTTGAGAATTTTCTCATTGGTGTTCTATATACTATTCTCAATCTTTGACATTTTTTATTTGAGACTGATTGTATCCTAAATTAGTAAGATGCTCTATAACTTTAGGAACCAAGTGAGTCGTTTTTATATGGTGCAGAAAATATTTCTCATGATTCACAACATATTAAAGCTTTGTTGTCTAGACATGTTAGGAGAAATATTCCATAAAGCACAGATTAAGGCTGTAAGTTGGGCAGTTTGGGTTTATTAGAGGTAAAACTTTATTGACCAAAGGTGATCACCCTCACCGCATGATGAACCCAATGTAATTTCTGAACTAGCATGATAAACATGTACCTAATTCGAGGTGGAATCAAATTGATTCTCAAGGTATTAATGTCAGAAAAAGAAGTAAGCCACTGCATTCAATTTGTAAATGTTAATTGACAAAGCATGTTGTGCTTTTAATTGTCATTATCTAAATGTACAACTTTCCAGAAAGGTTGCATACTTTTTATGTTTGAATGAATTTTTTTGGAGCCTTCACTGGTAACCTTATTATAAATTCCTTTGTGACATTATGCTTCTTGATTTTTTGGAGTCTTTTTTATTCACTTTGTCACTTGTTTTGCATCCAGCATTTTCTTTAAATTAAGCTCAGAATCTGACTTGAAGATGGTGGTCTGTGCATTTATTCATTTGTTTGATGATCAATGTCAAAGTAGTCTTGTAAACTTTTGAGATGCCTTATTATATAATTAAATTGTTGGCTCACGTTGTGTATCACATTAGATGACTGATTTGATCTTGAACTGGCATGGTTTAGGCAAAGTTCACGTATGGCATTTATAACACCTTGCCAGAGAACTATAATCTTAAGCCTGGACAAACATTCAAGTGAAAGCATAAAGAGTCTTGAATTAGCAAAATGATTGTTCTGTAACAGTCATTACAACTCATGAGCTTTATGAATGCCATTTGTTTTGTCTGATACAAGATAGTGTTCCTAATTATAGTTTGGTCTGTGACCTAGTTTCCATTCTCATATTACTGAAATGGCAACTTATGCACATGATTGTCGATATACTCAAATTGGGCTCCTTCATGGAGAGAACTTCAAAATTTTAATAACATGGAGATGGAGGGCTGGGAAAGCATTTACATAAAATATTCTAATGTATTTGTCGATCTCGTCTTTTTGCAATCTCCCAATTTGACTGTGACATAGTCTAATTTAGATATATCTTAACCTTGAAGATGATCTTCCAGGAAATCTTTAAGAATTTAGGTGAAGGGTAAAAGTATAATGGCTGTTCTCTTGGTAGAAGTTTTGGAGGACAATTAAGATATAGTTATCTAGTCTAGTGTTGAAAACTTTATCATGTACATGTTTACAACTTTTAGTGGTCGATTCCGAGGTTGTCTTTTACATTGTCCAATTTGCTCAAATGGAGCCTACGATTGATGCACTAGTTGGCATGTGTTGACGTGTGGCTTGCCATAAAGGTTCCCATGCATGCTAGGCTGAGTCACACTCAAGCAACTCTTCACATGTGGAGGTTGGCTTAGGTTCTTTTTCATTGCAAAGGCTTCGTGTGCTACAAAGGTTGTGACATGCTCTGCTGCTACAGACAACATCCTTCCATTGCACACACAAATGAACTCTTATTGGAGGCTTTTTTGCTGCATGTTATTTAGAAACACTTTTTGTCAAATTTAGTTGCCTGACTATGAGTACATACTAAACACTAAACACAACTTGCTCAGTTATTTACTTTGGTTTGGAGGGAAATATGATGAATAAGTTTTGTTGTTTAAATAGATAATTTGCATTGATATTCGAGTTTCAAAGTTTTACAAAAATTAGACTATTATATAATATAATATAATATAATATAATATATTATATTGGGAGAATTGCGCATAAGGATTTTTTATGGTCTAAACTGATTTAATTATAATGTTTTTAGTAATATATATAAAAAATATTATAATTTAATGTTAAAAAATAATATAAGGTATTATTGAAAAGATTATAATTAGATCGATCCATAAAAAAAGAAAAATAAAGGAAAGAAAAAATAATAGGTGGTTTTGGCTATCAAATTACAGATATTTAAGGTATTAGGTACCAAATAAGTTATTAGAGAATTATGAAAATAATAGATTTTTTGGAAATTCGCCACATTATTTTTTCTCTCTTCCCGCTGACTTGTGCGGATGGCCGTCGGAATTCTTTATATTCTCCTACTTTCAACTTGTCGAGCACTCAAGGCTTATCCGCCACGTGGCGACAAGAGAAACAAGGGACTAAGTCACCCGTGATAACTCTACGGATGATGTGGGAGCTGCGCAGTTGGCGAGGTGTGAGTGACCCCTGAGACACGATACATCGGTCAGATTGGTCTTCATTGCTGACGTGGGTTGTGCTGTTATACGACTATACATAAAGTAATGAAAGGAACACGATGTCATGCAAAATTAATTTTGGGCATTTAACATAGCTATAGTAGAAATGCTTGACAAATATGGTCTATAAATCAATAAATTGTAGTTGCAAGGATTAGTAATCATGGTAATGCTTGTATTGAAAATTGGCTAAACTAAATTGTTATTACTTACAACTTTATCAGAATAATTGCTTATATTTACTTTAGAGAGCTCAAACTTGACTGAAAATGCACATCTGTAATCCAATTCACTATTATTGCTTCACTTTTCTTTACATTTGAGACACTGGTGACATTTTCTGACATAATTGAATCCTCTATACAAGAGCCTAGATGACCTGAAAACTAATATAATTTGTCTACACAAACAGTTCCTTCTATGTTAAGGTTGTGATTGTCAGACTCATAGTGTCCTGTTACTTGGTGCATGTTGTTGTATTTTCCTCACTACAAGAAATGATTTTCTATACTAGATTTGATTTGTACAGTGACTCTGCTTCATCACTTGTTTTCCTTGTCTTTTTTATCTCAGATGTAGTAATATTGCAACTATTAACCAATTCTTACTGAGGTAATATGTTGTTTCAGGAAAAGTAGTAGCCAAATTCTGTGCAAAATACCTGCACGCTCAAATTCTCAAGTATGAGCCTCAGTTGGGTGGTGATTTATCTGCTTCAGTACAAAAAGCATTTTTAAGGTAACATATGATGCTACTATTGTCTTCCAATATCTGTAGTTTTGAGTTGAGATAAAAAATTCAGTTTTAGGCCACATATGGTATGTCATAAAGCATGTAATGTGACAAGAGAACTGAATAGATTAATTAATGTATCAATTTGTCATACATATGATTCTTGTTTTGATTCAGAATGGATGAGATGATGAAAGGACAGAGAGGATGGAGGGAATTAGCTGTACTGGGGGACAAAATGGACAAGTTCACAGGTTTAATTGAAGGATTGATATGGTCCCCAAGGGGTGGTTATTCCAGTGAACATTTAGATGAATGGGCATATGAGGAGGTGATATATTACTCTGATGATCTTCTTTAACTTTGTTCAAGATGTTATATTGTTTCATTTAATATGCTGGGGATGCCATATCTTGAATACTTTGCTTGTTTTGTTTTTGGAAGGATTGTCTTTTAATTATGTGGGTCTGAAGTTCCTTTTGTGCTGTAATATATGTGCACGAATGAAGAATCCAAAAAAAGTACAGCTGTGGAGTCTATGAAAGCATTTTTCTTTGTCATCCATCTTAGTTGTATTTTATATAATGGTTGAATTGTTCTCAGGGAAGCCAAAGTTTCAAGAATTTTTTTTTAATACCTAAATGAGCTGTTGAAGCTATAAAAGGATGGGAAAGTATTTTAGGAGATTTTGGCTGAAGCCAACTTTTCAACAGTAGTTGTTTGAGCTGTCTCTGCAGTTGACAAAGTGTTTTACAATGTTTAGGGTCTTGGTTGTCAAGGAATTGTATAACATGTTTTTCGGATGAAAATTTAAAATGTTGTGCTGTTGTTGAAGATAGAAATACAAACTTTGAGAAAGGAGGGGCAGTACATTGGGAAGAGAGATCAAAGGAGTGAAAGAACAGAGAAAGAGATTGAGAGATAATTGAGCTCTAATTTTCCCACGATATGTCACACCTCAAACTGACTTCTGTGGTTTGTGATATTGCTGTAGGTCACTTGTCTGGGTTTGGCCTCTCCTAAAATTGAACATGTCCATTAAAGTTGTTCCTTTGGCCTATAATTCACTTGGTCTGAAGTGTCTGATGAGTCCTTGTTCATCAGATTTCCCTGTTTGGAAGTTGGTTGCTTTTATATGTCCAATATAAGTGAGAAGCACAAGATTATGCATTTACTTTTTTCACATGAAATTTCTGAATTTTGTTTTGACAGAGATTTTATAAAGCTAAAATATTGTGATGGTAAAGATGTAGAAATGAAATGCTTCATAGAACATACATTTTAGAAAAAGGTCTATCCGTATTGCAAACCCAGATTTGTTGGGTAATTACCAGAACAGTGTGATACTTTAAAATATACTACATGCGTATACTTATGTTAACTTAAGACGTACTAGTTTTTGGTGTGTACCAGGTATGTCACTTCAATTCGAGTTTCATGGAACCAAAATTATTATTCAAAGTTAGGAGTATATGATGCATAATAGAGGAAAAAGGAGACTGATTCTTATTGGCAGGTGCAGAACTTAAATCGTGTATCATCTTTGCATTATATTCCTAAATTTTGTTAGAAGGCTTATATTTATGTACACAAGGCTTCTATACAGACTGAGGCAATTTGTATGTTATCTTGCACTACTAATTTACTATGGTATGTATACTCAATATCTGGCAAAAATGGTAGAAGAATTTGGCAAGTGATTGTTTGTTGTTTTTCTAATTTTCGTATGTTCCCACCATAAATTTTCTAAATATTACATACATGCTGAATATAAATTAGAGTGGTAGAAAATGCATTAGTATTAATTACCTTGTCCTAGTTTCTAAAGTTTTGTCATATTGGTTCCTTTTTTTCTGTGTCCATTGTCCTTGTCCATGTTTCATACTCAAGATCTTGTTCTTGTCGGTGCTAGTTGTTAGACTGAATCTTGAAAAGGCGTAAAGTACTATTTGCAAGTTAAGTGGATCCATTAGGAATCTTGTGACTCAAAAGAACTCTTTGTCAGGGACCACATTCTGATTTCTCTGGACCGACATCTGGAAGCACAGCTTGTGTGGCAGTCATTAGAAACAACCAACTCATTGTTGCAAATGCTGGTGATTCTCGTTGTGTACTCTCGAGGAAGGGTCGGGTTTGTCACTAAGAGAATCTCTTTCTACTGATTTGTGTTTTCATGTGCTTCAAAATTACATCATAGACAAAAAATATGCCTCAATTGTGTAGTCTTACTTCTGTTTGTTCTCTATAGGCAATTAGTTTGTCAACAGACCACAAACCATATCTTGTTGAGGAGAAGGAAAGGATCGTAAAAGCAGGTGGTTTTATTCAAGCAGGACGAATAAATGGAAGCTTAAACCTCACTAGAGCAATTGGTACTTCCTCAGTGTTTTTTAATAAAATTTGTAGGCTGCCTTATCATATGTTTTACTCTTGAGAAGCAAACTTATGGCAGGCGACATGGAATTCAAGCAAAATAAGTTTTTACCTGCTGAGAAGCAAGTTGTGACATGCAATCCAGACATAAACATTGTGAGTATACCACAGTTCCGCTTCCAATAGTGATTAAATTTAGAACCATTTGAACTATGATCCACCATATTATCATGAGTTCTATTATAAATCTCGGTATGTCATTTGTTGGCCTTCGCTGTAGGTGGAGCTATGCGATGATGATGAATTTCTCATTTTAGCATGTGATGGAGTCTGGTATGCCTTTTCAGCACCTCTTTAGCAATTGTAAATCCAAGACAACTAAATCTACTATAACTATTCTTATAATGAGATTTCCAACAATCATATATATCGTGTTTCAATTGCAACATTGACATGCCTTCATTTAAATAGTTGATAGACCATAAGCCACGGTTATAATGTTATCAATACTCTAGTGTCCATCCACAATTTAAAGAAGATAGTAATACTATTGTCTTTCATGTTTCTAGCACATCGAAGTATCAAACTACTCACACTAAATTATATGTTTATAATTCATAATAAATTTCTCAGCTATTTGTGTGCCTATGAATTCTCTTCTCTTACAAATAGAACAGTTGATGTATATTAAATTAGAGCTCAATAGCGGCAAAAGATTCATTGGATAGTATCAGTCAAGTGTTTGTGTTTGAACATTCAGCATTATTTTGTCTATGTACTTCATTGGACTGTAATAAATTTCTCATGTTTGGTTATTACCTGTTGTGCCGTTATCATCATCATCTACCAGTTCAAGAATTATGTTTCATTGTGGCTTATAACATTTATAACCGTAAGGTGTTTTTCTACATAGTCGAGTGCTCCTTGCTTAGAGATTCTAATAGAATCAGATTGAGAACTCATGCTTGCCATAGTATGTGTCCATTTGAAATACTCGTGTACTTATAGGTGTCTATTCTGATACTTTTTACCAGGGATTGCATGATAAACCAGCAACTGGTGGATTTCATCACTGAGCATATAAAAACGGTGAGGACCTTATTCTATGTTATTTTTTGATCACTTTAAGAGTATCTTTCTCGGAACCTTATGTCCAACATAAACCAATTATCCGAAGCTGTAACGTCAGTGACCTTGATTGAGGCTAACTTCAACACTTGATGGTCTCAGTAACCGAGCTCATGAAATGGACTTTTGTTTTTTGGCCAAATAGTGTATCTTAGGCTTTATACATAATGGAATAAAGCAGTTTTATTTGCCAGAAGTATATTTTGTTTTATTTATCATAATACTTTTTCTGGTGCCTATGTTGCTAACTGCAGGAGAGCTGCCTGTCTGCAGTATGTGAAAGAGTGTTGGACCGGTGTCTGGCACCATCCACCATTAGTGGAGAGGGATTGGACAACATGACGATGATACTGGTGCAATTTAATAAGCCGATCAGACCTGATGCTCCTCATACATAAAAATGATGATATGCTGGGTGAGACTGAAGTTCCAAGTGATCCTTCTATCCTGCTGTAGATTTGAAGTGTGTTGTACATAGCAATATATCCTCTTGAAGGTTGTAGCGTATACATTTGGACAAATCATCATATGGCAGTGAATTAGTTGCGGGTGATCCCAAAGTTCCCATCTTTAACCCGATAGTTAGTATCGAATGTATAAAGCACTATTCATTTGGTTTACGGAGTGCTGAAGAACTAAATGGTTGACTTTACTCTTCTCATATGACATGATGACCTATGGATAAAATCGCATGATGTGTATTTTCTTAAATTGCCTGACAATGTGTTGGTTTTTGTGGAGACAAAAGTCAGATATCTTCTTTTCTTTCAAATGCAACCTTAGTGAGGAAGACTTGATTCTCGAGACCTTAAAATAAATACAATCACAAACCTTACCACACACATTAGATGTGGAATTATTTTTTTAATATTATAATATGTTCACTGTTGCAAAAAATTTCATTCAGTTGTAAGTTTAAATAGCCTCTATTACTGAGAAGTATCAGCAAAGCCAGATTTGTGGTAGAATCAACTTATTGTTTATTGAACAAGCAAACGGCACTAGAACTTTGATGCTCGAGCTCAACAAGCTATGCAACATGTGGTAGATCGAAAGCTAGGGCAGAAAGATGTGGTAGATCGAATGCTAGGGTTGCAAGTCAAGGTAGAAAGTGTAACGTTGAAAGAAACGCAGCCTCTACTCAATTCATAAATTCCAAGAAGCTTATTGTTTACCTTTTTTTTCTGATTGTTTACCGGATTCTATATTCTATTGTGCACGCTAGAGTCACTACTAGTCTATTTGCCGTTGTGCGTTGAGCCAGCAGTAACCAGTGTTTTACTACACCATTCTATCTATATTAAAGGATAGCGATAGAATCTTCAAGGATAGCGATATTCTCTCTTCAAGGAGTCGGGGTGCGAAAGAGCAAGCAGCGGGAATAGACAAGCAAACTTCTTGTCGCCGGTGCATAAGCTGACTATGGGTGCTCTAACACTTATAGGATGGGGTGCGAGTTCCACTTGCCTGCGTGTTCTTTCGCCTAAGTGTATTAGGGGTGAGTCTTCAATCCTTTCTTTCAACCTTTCTTTCTACTGCTTGAGACTGAATTTCATGGACTTGCAACTTTCTACGGCTTTAGATACGAAACCTTCTATTTTCTACTTCTTGACCATCTACTATACTTTCCACTTAACGAGATACCTTCTACTTGACTTGATACTCAACTGGATACTTGGGTAGAGGGGAACTAATGCGTTGGGTCACGCCAGCTTTGACTTGATCTCGCGCTCAGAAATGAGTAGGATAACAATAGCTACAACTTGATTATTGGCAAGTTGGGTAGAGGGGAACTAATGCGTTGGGTCTCGCCAGCTTTGACTTGATCTCGCGCTCAGAAATGAGTAGGATAACTATAGCTACAACTTGATTATTGGTAAGTTGGGTAGAGGGGAACTAATGCGTTGGGTCACGCCAGCTTTGACTTGATCTCGCGCTCAGAAATGAGTAGGATAACAATAGCTACAACTTGATTATTGGCAAGTTGGGTAGAGGGGAACTAATGCGTTGGGTCTCGCCAGCTTTGACTTGATCTCGCGCTCAGAAATGAGTAGGATAACTATAGCTACAACTTGATTATTGGTAAGTTGGGTAGAGGGGAACTAATGCGTTGGGTCACGCCAGCTTTGACTTGATCTCGCGCTCAGAAATGAGTAGGATAACTATAGCTACAACTTGATTATTGGCAAGTTGGGTAGAGGGGAACTAATGCGTTGGGTCTCGCCAGTTTTGACTTTATCTCGCGCTCAACCTTTAGTTCCGAACCGGGGCCGTCGTACCTCTTTCATCCGAATCTCTTTCCACTCAACATTACATACAACTAACTATCTATCGACCACCACAATTCATCTGATTCCCGGCATGCGAGAGAAGTTCTCATTCCTCTCTCATCGGTGAAGAACGGCAGCAGAACCACTTTTTCCAGGGCCACCCACATCTTATCCATCTGCCGAAAGAGGGTACCGTAAGCAATACGAGCAAGCAATCAATGCCTCCCCTGGAACCTGACCTAACAGTTGATCCCGAACCGTGGGAAGATAGCACTCTTTATCCATGGAGTATTATTCCCCAGCTTTACGTACGAGTCGATCTTTAACGAAAAGAGGAAGGTCAAAGGAAGTGTGCTTTGACCATGAGACATGTACAACCTTGTTAGCGAACAAGCAAGAGAGACGAAAACAGCTGCTGTTCTACCCCCATCTCTCTCGCATCTCTCTCCATCTTTCAGCCCTTTTACAAAGTTGACTTTCGAGGAAGGGTGAGTGCTGTTATTCATCATGCATTCATATAGAGATTTGAAATAGTCTCCTCGAGACGATTGGACTCAATATTTTGTTCTTTTCTATTGGTAATTACAATAAGCTCAATGCTTAGAGAAACATTAGGATATGATTTGAAGTACACTAATCCCACCAAATACAATTGTGCAAGTGTTCACTTGGCTCCGCTCCAACTTCTCATTCATGTGGAGCTCATGCTTCCTCTTCTCGGACCATCCTTTGCCGTCTCGTCTATCTTCTGGTCCAACCCCTTGATCCTTTCCTCGCTGAACGTGTAGGTATCCGCTCCATGTGTCGCCAACGAATGCGTGGCGGCGTTCCTTGTGCTAGTTCGACCTGTAGGACTAATGGCAACCAGGGAGGGGAGGAGGACACCGACTCCGAAAGTGCGTTTCAAAGATTTCTTCCTCTCATCACCGAACGGTAGCGCCAACCAAGGCATGCCGGAGAAGAACTCCTCAAAGGAATCCTGATCCTTGTCCATGGAGATGTTGACCACCTCGAAAGCACTGCCCATGCGCTTGATCTTGTGATATTCCTCGATCATATGAGGAAGAAATCTACGGCATGTACCGAACCGGCGAGCCGAGAAGAAGAGAAGGATGGTCTTGCCAACAAGCTCCTTCATTATTGTTTATAATGATTCATAAATTTATATATGATATATGAGTTTCAAGCATATTATCATATCATATGAAAATATAAATATGTAACGATCGATGATATCTAGGATACAAACAACAACGTCTTATTTGAAAGTGATTTGGTGATATATATTGTTGATAGAGTAAAGCCTGTCTGCCTGCTAGTTGCTAGTTATAAGAAGCATGAGTAGCAGAAAGCACATGGATTATGCTTCAGATAGTAATCTCTATAGATAATTCGGTTGACTAGGCTCGAGCGGCACAGTTAATAATAAGGATGGATTTGCAGCAAATTGTGTTCAATCTCTGAGTCTGCTAGTCTATCAAAATGCATCTTTATATATTTGTTTGGGCATAGTATCTCTAAGAATGTATGCTTGCAATGAACATTTGTTTGGTCTTTATATATTTGGATGTGTGAAGTTATATCCTGTATTTGCAAGTGAAAATCCAACATTGTTGTGCTTGTTAAATCCAAACTTTCGACATCTGTATCAGACATTAGGACTGCAGATGATGCTTTCATGATCCTCTCAGCTGCATTCATAAGATAGAGAAATAGAAGAGTGAAACTAGGAAGCTACACTTTAAATGAAGTTCTAGAAGTACTAATCCTTTTATTGATAAATTGGTGCACATCTAAAAGTTAACACTTGCACAATTGTATTTGGTGAGATTAGGTTAGACTATTCCTAATTTAACCCAATCTAGGCATAGTTGACACCCAAGGGACCTGATCTCACTTAGATGATCATTAATTAAATTGTCTTATATGGTTTGGGAATGCAATTCAACCTAAAATGTAGCCCCATATTAGCAAGATGGTTAAGCATCATCATCTTGTTTGCTATCGCATGAAAAAATGCATCA